>NW_028249314.1:0-34730 GCF_964263255.1 Lissotriton vulgaris
TTTTTCAAATATACATCTTGCAGGGCTTGTCATTTTGGCTCTAACACCACCACATATACAACAGCTTTCATCCATTATGCCTAGCTTTCATCCATTATGCCCAGGCGTACTCAGTGGTGCATGGGCCTAGTCTTTCTGTGGGGTGTCTTGAATTTAAACATCATTGAGGGCATGGATGGCATGGGATTGTGGTGATTTTTATGTGTTTTTTGATTTTTGGGGGTGTTGTTGGTACTGGCCATGTGAGTGGGGGCCATTTTGAGTGCTGGTACAGGCAGGGCCTGGATATGTGCTGGGAGGCAAGGGGCCATTTTGAAGGCAGGCAGTGTTCTCAGGCCTGCACCCATTTTGCCTAGCTTTCATCGATTATACCTAGCTTTCATCCATTATGCCCAGGGGTACTCAGTGGTGCATGGGCCTAGTCTTTCTGTGGGGTGTCTTAAATTTAAACATCATTGAGGGCATGGATGGCATGGGATTGTTGTGATTTTTATGTGTTTTTCGATTTTTGGGGGTGTTGTTGGGACTAGCCATGTGGGTGGGGGCCATTTTGAATGCTGGTACAGGCAGGGCCTGGCCATGTGCTGGAGGCAAGAGGCCATTTTGAAGGCAGGCAGTGTTCTCAGGTCTGCACCCAGTTTGCCTAGCTTTCATCCATTATGCCTAGCTTTCATCCATTATGCCCAGGGGTACTCAGTGGTGCATAGGCCTAGTCTTTCTGTGGGGTGTCTTGAATTTAAACATCATTGAGGGCATGGATGGCATGGGATTGTGGTGATTTCTATGTGTTTTTCAATTTTTGGGGGTGTTGTTGGGACTGGCCATGTGGGTGGGGGCCATTTTGAGTGCTGGTACAGCAGGGCCTGGCCATGTGCTCGGGGGCAAGGGGCCATTTTGAAGGCAGGCAGTGTTCTCAGGCCTGCACCCATTTTGCCTTGCTTTTATCCATTATGCCTAGCTTTCATCCATTATGCCCAGGGGTACTCAGTGGTGCATGGGCCTAGTCTTTCTGTGGGGTGTCTTGAATTTAAACATCATTGAGGGCATGGATGGCATGGGATTGTGGTGATTTTTATGTGTTTTTCGATTTTTGGGGGTGTTGTTGGGACTGGCCATGTGGGTGGGGGCCATTTTGAGTGCTGGTACAGGCAGGGCCTAGCCATGTGCTGGGGGGCAAGGGGCCATTTTGAAGGCAGACAGTGTTCTCAGGCCTGCACCCATTTTGCCTAGCTTTCATCCATTATGCCCAGGGGTACTCAGTGGTCCATAAGCCTAGTCTTTCTGTGGGGTGTCTTGAATGTAAACATCATTGAGGGCATGGATGGCATGGGATTGTGGTGATTTTTATGTGTTTTTCGACTTTTTGGAGTGTGTAACTGATGTTCCTCTGTCTTCCATTGCTTTTAGGTGCACAAGAGAACCACCAGTGCCAGGAAGAAGTCCTGCAGCGGTGTGTGCAGCATAAGGTCACGCGACGTCACGTGTGGCCACAGACAAGACAACTCTGCAACTCGTGCAACTGCTGCCTGCTGTTCTGACATTTGAAGAAGATGGGCCCAAAAAAAGGTGGCCGTAGCGCCTCAGCGAAGAATGTTGCCAGTGCCACTGCCAGTAATAAGGAGCAGAAGAAGCAATTGGCACCACCTACCAAGGAGAAGGGTGTGTCCACCGACACCTTTTTTGGGAAAAAAAACTATGCCTGCAGCAGCAGCGGTGTCCGCCGGGGACCAAGCTGGAAGCAGCACCTCCGCCTCATTGGGGTCAGTGCCACCAAGCCAAGGTAGGCCCAAGCCCATGAGTTCCGCAAAGGCAGCCACTTTGGTTGTTCAATCACCATAGACCAGTGATGTTGGCTCATCACAAGAAAGTACCATCCAATCAACGCCGGGTGTAACTCAGCTGTCGAGTGTTCAAAAATCACAGCCGCAACGGCAACCACAAGTGCAACTAGTACAAGCGCAAGTACATGGGCAAGGAGAGGCGCAAGTACATGGGCAAGGAGAGGCGCAAGTACATGGGCAAGGAGAGGTGCAAGTACATGCACAAGGAGAGGCGCCTGTAGAGATGCATGGAGAGGTGCCACTACAGGTTCATGGAGCGGCACAACTGCCTACAATGCTTGTTCCTCCAGACGGAGGGGCACATGAGGAAATTGATATTCAAGTGGAAGAATCATCCCAGGAATCCACTCCTCTTGAGGATGATCCATTGCTTTCCAGATCCCCAGCAAGAAAAAGGTTAGGGAGGGCTGCTACTACTACAAGTTCTTCTTCAAGCCCCCTTCATTCTGATGACCTTGATCTTGATTGGAACCCAGCAATGCAGTGTGACAGTGAGGCACGCCATGAGCCGACAAAGGTAGCTAAGCCTAAAAGGAAGGTTCCCGCAAGGCTTCGACTTATGGGTGATGACGACGAACAAGAAGTGGTGTCTTGTGCTGCTGTTGAACAGTCTGATGACGACCCAGTCATCACAGACGCCACTGAAGCCCCAGCGGGCATGGAGCAGACAGACATTTTAACCCTATCCCGAATAGCTGCTGAGCGGGATGATCATGTGGGCGGCGTGGCACCGGTACCACCATCAACGCAGTTAACTGCAACACCAAAATGACCTACAGCTTCCATATTTTCTCGTCAGAAGGGCCGGCATGGACCTCCATCCAGCTCGACCTCCATTACCTCAAGTAGTGGTGCTGTAAGTCAACTACAGAAACAAATTATGCCACGCCCATCCTCCACCTCATCTGGCATTGAAAGTCAAAGTAGCTCCTCCACCACCAGCAGACATCTCCAGTCCCCAGTTTGGGACTTCTTTACTGTTAGCAAAAAGGCGGCAAACATGGTCGTTTGTTCGATTTGTAAAGTATTAGTTACTCGGGGTAAGCTTGGTTCCAACTATGGTACCGGAGGCCTGAAGGGTCATCTAAAACTACACCACCCTAAGTGACATTGAGGAAGCCAAAACAAATCCAAATGTATCCCTTCATATTGCATCTGATGATGATGAAAGGCTGATCGTGCAGGGGGAAAGAGAAGAAGCGACAGCCATTTTTTCTGGTACACCCAGTACCCTTGGCAGCAGCACTGCAGTGGTAGCGCCCACACCCTCTACCCCTGCAAAATGTATGAGGCCCACTAAGAGTCTGGGACAGACACCAATGCAAAAAACTAAACCACTGAGCCTAACTGGTTTGAAGTCTGCATCATCATCATCATCATCATCATCATCATCATCATCAAGTAAAATGGTCCAGCCCACCATTACCAGCATGTTTTGGTCGGAACCGCCATTTGAATGCAACCAACCAACCGTGCGTCTGTATAACGCCACGCTGGCTAAAATGCTAGCGCTGGACCTTCTCCCTTTCTCTTTCGGGGAAGGGGTGGGTTTTCGTGAATTGGTGGCAACAGTCTGCCCTAAATGGAAGTTTCTTTGCAGGTTCTATTTTGCAAGGGATGCTGTTACAGCACTACATCAAGATGTGCTGGAGGTGATTGGCGCAGCTATTCTGAAGAGTGCTGTTCACACTATCCACATGACAACAGACATGTGGACCAGTTGCCAAGCCCTTGATTACATGTGCATCACTGCACACTGGGTCTCTTTTGCAGGGGTCGAAAAACAGTTAAAACACAAAGATGCTCACACAGAGGAAGTTTTTCAAGCTACTTGCAAACATGCAACAGTAGGCATGTTTGCCATGGAGAAATCTCACACTGCACCTAACCTTTTGGATGAGTTTAACAGGAAGGTCAAAGAATGGCTTCATCCAAGAAACCGAACAGTTGGTTATGTTTCCTCTTATAATGGCAGTAATATAGTTAAGACAATGAATGAGAACTGAACCTACTCGCACACAAGATTAGTTAAACTGAAGGTGAGGGGATGCGAGCAAGTGATTAGGTGCTGCCTGGGTACCTCCTTCTGAGTCTTGGAGGTGGAAATGAAGCTTATGATAGCGCCATTCCAGTCGGGAATGGCGACCCCCGACGCACACCGGATGAAAAAATTCCTTTGAACTTGTAGTTTTCTTTCAAAACAAAGTTTTATTTGTAACGTTGAATATTTCAATTCTTAGTCCTTCACATATTTCGTAAATCAAAGTTATAATTTGCCCAATGCATTTCGGGCAATGCTGCCCTTCTTCAGGGGCATTGATGTTCTACAAAAAGATGAAACACAATTGTAATATACTCGTAATACATTGCATGTCAAGAATCATAATGGTACTAATGGTGTGATATTACACCTATACACAAGCATGTTTGAATAACTTATATCAGTAAACAGTGACTTAATGAAACATGAAAACGCATTTCTCATAAGTGTACACAAGATGATACTGGTCTTTCGGTAGTGTATACCCACACTACTTATCAACAGTACAGAAAAACAAAGTGCATAAAAGAAATGACTGAATCTCATGCCTTCAATGTTAAAGTAAAACAGTGTCTTAAAATGTGAATGAAACGGAAAAAACAGACACTCTAAGAATATTCTGCGAACAAATCTAAAAAATGAAAGTGAGCCAAACATACCTTCCTCGTTGAAGGAAGTGTATAGTCAATATTAAGTCGGTGCACGTAAACCCAAGACAGCTAACCTGTGGTAAATGAAACGGTTTTTTTTAAAAATTTGGTCTATCGGAAAATGTGTGTAAAGTCGGTGGTTACCGTAATGGTCGTACCAGAATATGTAGAAAGCCACCATCAGGTTAGGGCGTAATCTGTGTTTTGCTCGGGTCAATAAATTTTGCTCTGAAAAAAGAACCATGTCGGTTCAGTTTTATACGCCGATATCAAACAAACATAGATACGCAATTCAACGAGATGTGAAGTTGCTGAGCACTCACCTAAAGTCTGGCATTTCCTGAAAACACCATGGTCTTCCTGCCGTATGTTTGGGGAAGTGTTTGGCGGGGTTTTAAACCGTAGTCGGACGTGTAACCTTCCCGGCCAGGAAATGATAAGTTAGAATGAGAAACTAAAAACGGACACTGTGTAGTTTCTAAGCGTTAAACATGAGAACTCAAAGTGCTTAATTGAAAGAAATAGTAGAGGTAAGAGAACGTGATGTGTGGAATCTATGTGAATGTGTACACTGGCTAAAGCGACTACTCGGATGTCAAAATGATACAATTTCCATAAGTCAAAAACTTAAATATATAACATGTCAAATACTCATAATCAATCGAGAGCACAAATTGGTAATAAACACGGTTCCTCTGGTGAAGAAGGGTGAATACCTTACCAAGTCCTTATGAAAAACAGCATGTGTGTGCTTTCTGTGTACAGTCCATTAAAACACATTAGCCGTTTTTTTTGAACAATTTTTTGGCACGCATTGTTCAATAAAGTTCAAACAATGATGTAACTATTTACAAGAAGCAATTAAAGTCCACACGCTCATTGAGCCCTTTCGGTTGTGCCGTATTCAGATGCGAAATCCAAAATATTTCTCTTCTTAGTAAATGTTGGGTATTGTCTCTGCCAGGTAGAACCGGGACTAGTTCCAACACTAGAAAGCGAACTTGACTGGGAGAATGATTGTGATTGTTGAAATGTGACGCCAGGGGAGATTTTGTTTGCTTGGTTCGAATGTTACTTTTGTGCTCGATCATACGTGTTTTTATTTTCCTTTCAGTTTTTCCCACGTAAGCCAAGCCACAAGGGCATTTGATTAGGTAAATCAAGTTCCGACTGTCACACGTTGCTGTAACTCTCAGTTTGATAGAAAATCCTTGACTCGGATGTTTGATTTCTGTTCCTTTTATGATTGCGTTGCAGTTACCACAATTGTGGCAAGGTAACGTTCCTTTGTATATGTTGCTACCGCTTTGTGGTTTTTTGTTTAGTATCTCTTTGATGTTTAAAGATCTTTGAAAAGCGAATCGTGGATTTTGATGAAAGATATTTCTGAAATCTTCCTCTAGTGTCAAGAAAGACCAGTTTTTCAATATGATTTTCTTGATTTTGGTGCTTTCAGTGGAATACTTTGAAACAAATACCATTCTTTCTTCATCTCTGGGCTTGGGTAGAGTTTGTAGTAAAGATGTTCTGTCAGTTATGGATACTTTGTTTTTGGCTTCTTCTAGAATCTCCATAGGGTACCCTCGCTCCTGGAATTTGTCAATGCAGATTTGTGTGCTTTGATTCAATGATTCAGTGGTGGAAGAGATCCTCTTTATTCGTAGAAGTTGTGAGTATGGTAAATGTTTTTTTTAGAGAATATTGGTGGAAACTGGCGAAGTGTAGAAGGTTGTTTCTGTCAGTTTTTTTAGTGAAAACACTGGTTTCGAGTTTGTTTTGGGTTTTCTGGATGAAAACATCTAGGAATGGTAAATTGTCTCTTTGTATGTTGTGGGTGAATTTAATCCGGTCGTTGACCTCATTCAGATTTTTGATGGCTTGTTCTAGCTCCATTTGCGTGCCCTTCCATAAGACAAATATGTCATCAATATATCTCTTGTATGTTACGAGATTTTTTGACCACTGTTCATTGCTCAGAACATTCCATGTCTACTTATATCAAAGACACCACTCACTTTTTAAACATTCTCGAGGACCAGAAAGGTTCCTTCACCAATGAAATGATACTGTGTACTATTGACGTTCAGTCGTTATACACCTCAATCATGCACAATCTTGGTTTGGATGCAACTGCGTCATTTCTCATGACTTCGGAAATGAAAGAAGGCTTGAAGTTGTTCATCATGGAACTTTTAAATTTCACTTTATACCACAGTTACTTTTCATGGAAGGAATCATTTTACATTCAAAGCTCAGGCACTTCTATTGGCAATTGTGCCGCACCGGCCTACGCAAATCTTTTCATGTATAGGAATGAATTGGACAACATTCTGAGCAATGAACAGTGGTCAAAAAATCTCGTAACATACAAGAGATATATTGATGACATATTTGTCTTATGGAAGGGCACGCAAATGGAGCTAGAACAAGCCATCAAAAATCTGAATGAGGTCAACGGCTGGATTAAATTCACCCACAACATACAAAGAGACAATTTACCATTCCTAGATGTTTTCATCCAGAAAACCCAAAACAAACTCGAAACAAGTGTTTTTACTAAAAAAACGGACAGAAACAACCTTCTACACTTCGCCAGTTTCCACCAATATTATCTAAAAAACATTTACCATACTCACAACTTCTACGAATAAAGAGGATCTCTTCCACCACTGAATCATTGAATCAAAGCACACAAATCTGCATTGACAAATTCCAGGAGCGAGGGTACCCTATGGAGATTCTAGAAGAAGCCAAAAACAAAGTATCCATAACTGACAGAACATCTTTACTACAAACTCTACCCAAGCCCAGAGATGAAGAAAGAATGGTATTTGTTTCAAAGTATTCCAATGAAAGCACCAAAATCAAGAAAATCATATTGAAAAACTGGTCTTTATTGACACTAGAGGAAGATTTCAGAAATATCTTTCATCAAAATCCACGATTCGCTTTTCAAAGATCTTTAAACATCAAAGAGATACTAAACAAAAAACCACAAAGCGGTAGCAACATATACAAAGGAACGTTACCTTGCCACAATTGTGGTAACTGCAACGCAATCATAAAAGGAACAGAAATCAAACATCCGAGTCAAGGATTTTCTATCAAACTGAGAGTTACAGCAACGTGTGACAGTCGGAACTTGATTTACTTAATCAAATGCCCTTGTGGCTTGGCTTACGTGGGAAAAACTGAAAGGAAAATAAAAACACGTATGATCGAGCACAAAAGTAACATTCGAAACAAGCAAACAAAATCTCCCCTGGCGTCACATTTCAACAATCACAATCATTCTCCCAGTCAAGTTCGCTTTCTAGTGTTGGAACTAGTCCCGGTTCTACCTGGCAGAGACAATACCCAACATTTACTAAGAAGAGAAATATTTTGGATTTCGCATCTGAATACGGCACAACCGAAAGGGCTCAATGAGCGTGTGGACTTTCATTGCTTCTTGTAAATAGTTACATCATTGTTTGAACTTTATTGAACAATGCGTGCCAAAAAATTGTTCAAAAAAAACGGCTAATGTGTTTTAATGGACTGTACACAGAAAGCACACACATGCTGTTTTTCATAAGGTATTCACCCTTCTTCACCAGAGGAACTGTGTTTATTACCAATTTGTGCTCTCGATTGATTATGAGTATTTGACATGTTATATATTTAAGTTTTTGACTTATGGAAATTGTATCATTTTGACATCCGAGTAGTCACTTTAGCCAGTGTACACATTCACATAGATTCCACACATCACGTTCTCTTACCTCTACTATTTCTTTTAATTAAGCACTTTGAGTTCTCATGTTTAATGCTTAGAAACTACACAGTGTCCGTTTTTAGTTTCTCATTCTAACTTATCATTTCCGGGCCGGGAAGATTACACGTCCGACTCCGGTTTAAAACCCCGCCAAACACTTCCCCAAACATACGGCAGGAAGACCATGGTGTTTTCAGGAAACGCCAGACTTTAGGTGAGTGCTCAGCAACTTCACATCTCGTTGAATTGCGTATCTATTTTTGTTTGATATCGGCGTATAAAACTGAACCAACATGGTTCTTTTTTCAGTGCAAAATTTATTGACCCGAGCAAAACACAGATTACGCCCTAACCTGATGGTGGCTTTCTACATATTCAGGTACGACCATTACGGTAACCACCGACTTTACACACATTTTCCGATAGACCAAATTAAAAAAAAAAAACGTTTCATTTACCACAGGTTAGCTGTCTTGGGTTTACGTGCACCGACTTAATATTGACTATACTCTTCCTTCAACGAGGAAGGTATGTTTGGCTCACTTTCATTTTTTAGATTTGTTCGCAGAATATTCTTAGAGTGTCTGTTTTTTCCGTTTCATTCACATTTTAATACACTGTTTTACTTTAACATTGAAGGCATGAGATTGAGTCATTTCTTTTATGCACTTTGTTTTTCTGTACTGTTGATAAGTAGTGTGGGTATACACTACCGAAAGACCAGTAACATCTTGTGTACACTTATGAGAAATGCGTTTTCATGTTTCATTAAGTCACTGTTTACTGATGTAAGTTATTCAAACATGCTTGTGTATAGGTGTAATATCACACCATTAGTACCATTATGATTCTTGACATGCAATGTATTACGAGTATATTACAATTGTGTTTCATCTTTTTGTAGAACATCAATGCCCCTGAAGAAGGGCAGCATTGCCCGAAATGCATTGGGCCAATTATAACATTGATTTACAAAATATGTGAAGGACTAAGAATTGAAATATTCAACGTTACAAATAAAACTTTGTTTTGAAAGAAAACTACAAGTTCAAAGGAATTTTTTCATCCAGTGTGCGTCGGGGGTCGCCATTCCCGACTGGAACGGCGCTATCATAAGCTTCATTTCCACCTCCAAGACTCAGAAGGAGGTACCCACACAGCACCTAATCACTTGCTCGCATCCCCTCACCTTCAGTTTAACTAATCTTGTGTGCGAGAAGGTTCAGTTCTCATTCATTGTCTTTTACCATTCTGAGTCACACGAACCTACGCACCACCAATCTAACAAAATGCAATTTGATGACATCATTAAAATTACGGACGAAAGAGCTCAAACCTTAAGATTTACGGAAGATGACACACAACAAATATACTCGTTAATAGAGGAGTGTGAAACTGCATCATCAGGCATTGGATCAAAAGAAAGCAACATCAAACAGCTTCTTTACATGTCAAAGAAAATAGTCAATCAAAAATTACACGCAAGCACGCTAATACATTACCACAAAGTTCAAAGAATCCCCCGAGGGTTACGTATCTCGCTCAAATCGACACTATGCAAAAACAATTCAAAATTCACAGAAAGATGGCAAGCAATATTGAATGAGTGTTCTCTCGACCTCATATTACTAATTGTGGAAGAACTGGCCAAACTAATTGATGACTTAAATAAAGAAACACAACAATTAAAACAGGACATAAGTAAAATGCTAACAACAGAAGAAATGGATGACATGCTAAAAGACATCACTAAACAATTGGAGTCATACACAAAAGAAATTAACGAAAGAAAAATTAGGAAATTCAAACGTGACACGCTTGATTACAAGCTTGGAGAAGTTTATAACTGGGCCGATATATACGCAAGGAGACGTCAACAAAATTACTCATCAAACAGACAATCTGATGAAACATCATCTTCAGATGACTCTCAATCCAGGAGACAACCACCGAGACCTCAACCCCCAAGAAAAACACAAGAGCAACCAACCACATCCAGTGGCTCAAGCAAAAATGGGAATTCTTTTTTGGAGAGAGGCCAAAAATCAACCGAAGAACCAGGAGGGGCAAAAGGTCAAATACCGGAAGACTCAATCTCCAGAAACACCAGGAGTCAAAACCCTTAGTTATAAACTTAGCTAACCAACCAATATCAAATGCTAAAATAAAAGTTTTACAAAAAGGAACTACATTTGTATCAACCTTCCACTCAAAACTTTTGGATACTCAAATATGCATTTACAAATTCATGAGAAAGTTACGTTTGAGGCATTTTTTCAGCAATGTCGTCCAAACCACAGAAGAACCTCCTAAGGATACCTTAAAGGGTCTCAGAAACAAAAGTAAATTCATCCCTAACGGTAAGCCACAAAGTTCTAGACGCATATGAAAAGGTCATAAGTAAAGAAATAGAGAAACTTTACAAGCAGCCCAAATCAAAAATCTCCAACCTCTCAAACAAAGAGCGGAACATTTTGAAAAAACTAGCAGAAAATCCTGAAATTACCATCCGTCAAGCAGATAAGGGAGGTGCTCTCGTCATTCTAAACACTGAATACTATGAAAACCAAGTCAACGAACATGTCAATGATTCAAACATCTACTACAAAACGGATACAGATCCTACGAAAGAATTTACCGATATTCTGTCCTCACTCATAAATCGCACAATGGACTCAGGTGTAATTGGACTCAAAGAAAAACAATACCTCATCAAAACTAATCCATCGGTACCATATATATACATGATACCAAAGGTACATAAACATCCCACCAAACCTCCATGTTTGAGCAATCGTGTCCACAGTCAACTCCATCCACGAGCCCATTGGAAAGTACATCGACCGACATTTACAACCTTTGGTACAATCCATGTCTACTTATATCAAAGACACCACTCACTTTTTAAACATTCTCGAGGACCAGAAAGGTTCCTTCACCAATGAAATGATACTGTGTACTATTGACGTTCAGTCGTTATACACCTCAATCACGCACAATCTTGGTTTGGATGCAACTGCGTCATTTCTCATGACTTCGGAAATGGAAGAAGGCTTGAAGTTGTTCATCATGGAACTTTTAAATTTCACTTTATACCACAGTTACTTTTCATGGAAGGAATCATTTTACATTCAAAGCTCAGGTACTTCTATGGGCAATTGTGCCGCACCGGCCTACGCAAATCTTTTCATGTATAGGTTTGAATTGGACAACATTCTGAGCAATGAACAGTGGTCAAAAAATCTCGTAACATACAAGAGATATATTGATGACATGGAAGGGCACGCAAATGGAGCTAGAACAAGCCATCAAAAATCTGAATGAGGTCAACGACCGGATTAAATTCACCCACAACATACAAAGAGACAATTTACCATTCCTAGATGTTTTCATCCAGAAAACCCAAAACAAACTCGAAACCAGTGTTTTCACTAAAAAAACGGACAGAAACAACCTTCTACACTTCGCCAGTTTCCACCAATATTCTCTAAAAAAACATTTACCATACTCACAACTTCTACGAATAAAGAGGATCTCTTCCACCACTGAATCATTGAATCAAAGCACACAAATCTGCATTGACAAATTCCAGGAGCGAGGGTACCCTATGGAGATTCTAGAAGAAGCCAAAAACAAAGTATCCATAACTGACAGAACATCTTTACTACAAACTCTACCCAAGCCCAGAGATGAAGAAAGAATGGTATTTGTTTCAAAGTATTCCACTGAAAGCACCAAAATCAAGAAAATCATATTGAAAAACTGGTCTTTATTGACACTAGAGGAAGATTTCAGAAATATCTTTCATCAAAATCCACGATTCGCTTTTCAAAGATCTTTAAACATCAAAGAGATACTAAACAAAAACCACAAAGCGGTAGCAACATATACAAAGGAACGTTACCTTGCCACAATTGTGGTAACTGCAACGCAATCATAAAAGGAACAGAAATCAAACATCCGAGTCAAGGATTTTCTATCAAACTGAGAGTTACAGCAACGTGTGACAGTCGGAACTTGATTTACTTAATCAAATGCCTTTGTGGCTTGGATTACGTGGGAAAAACTGAAAGGAAAATAAAAACACGTATGATCGAGCATAAAAGTAACATTCGAACCAAGCAAACAAAATCTCCCCTGGCGTCACATTTCAACAATCAAAATCATTCTCCCAGTCAAGTTCGCTTTCTAGTGTTGGAATTAGTCCCGGTTCTACCTGGCAGAGACAATACCCAACCTTTACTAAGAAGAGAAATATTTTGGATTTCGCATCTGAATACGGCACAACGGAAAGGGCTCAATGAGCGTGTGGACTTTAATTGCTTCTTGTAAATAGTTACATCATTGTTTGAACTTTATTGAACAATGCGTGCCACAAAATTGTTGAAAAAAAACGGCTAATGTGTTTTAATAGACTGTACACAGAAAGCACACACATGCTGTTTTTCATAAGGACTTGGTAAGGTATTCACCCTTCTTCACCAGAGGGACCGTGTTTATTACCAATTTGTGCTCTCGATTGATTATGAGTATTTGACATGTTATATATTTAAGTTTTTGACTTATGGAAATTGTATCATTTTGACATCCGAGTAGTCGCTTTACCCAGTGTACACATTCACATAGATTCCACACATCACGTTCTCTTACCTCTACTATTTCTTTTAATTAAGCACTTTGAGTTCTCATGTTTAACGCTTAGAAACTACACAGTGTCGTTTTTAGTTTCTCATTCTAACTTATCATTTCCGGGCCGGGAAGGTTACACGTCCGACTCCGGTTTAAAACCCCGCCAAACACTTCCCCAAACATACGGCAGGAAGACCATGGTGTTTTCAGGAAACGCCAGACTTTAGGTGAGTGCTCAGCAACTTCACATCTCGTTGAATTGCGTATCTATTTTTGTTTGATATCGGCGTATAAAACTGAACCGACATGGTTCTTTTTTCAGAGCAAAATTTATTGTCCCGAGCAAAACACAGATTACGCCCTAACCTGATGGTGGCTTTCTACATATTCAGGTACGACCATTACGGTAACCACCGACTTTACACACATTTTCCGATAGACCAAATAAAAAAAAAAAAACGTTTCATTTACCACAGGTTAGCTGTCTTGGGTTTACGTGCACCGACTTAATATTGACTATACACTTCCTTCAACGAGGAAGGTATGTTTGGCTCACTTTTATTTTTTAGATTTGTTCGCAGAATATTCTTAGAGTGTCTGTTTTTTCCGTTTCATTCACATTTTAAGACACTGTTTTACTTTAACAGTGAAGGCATGAGATTGAGTCATTTCTTTTATGCACTTTGTTTTTTTGTACTGTTGATAAGTAGTGTGGGTATACACTACCGAAAGACCAGTAACATCTTGTGTACACTTATGAGAAATGCGTTTTCATGTTTCATTAAGTCACTGTTTACTGATGTAAGTTATTCAAACATGCTTGTGTATAGGTGTAATATCACACCATTAGTACCATTATGATTCTTGACATGCAATGTATTACGAGTATATTAGAATTGTGTTTCATCTTTTTGTAGAACATCAATGCCCCTGAAGAAGGACAGCATTGCCCGAAATGCATTGGGACAATTATAACTTTGAGTTACGAAATATGTGAAGGACTAAGAATTGAAATATTCAACGTTACAAATAAAACTTTGTTTTGAAAGAAAACTACAAGTTCAAAGGAATTTTTTCATCCAGTGTGCGTCGGGGGTCGCCATTCCCGACTGGAATGGTGCTATCATAAGCTTCATTTCCACCTCCAAGACTCAGAAGGAGGTACCCAGGCAGCATCTAATCACTTGCTCGCATCCCCTCACCTTCAGTTTAACTAATCTTGTGTGCGAGAAGGTTCAGTTCTCATTCATTGTCTTTTACCATTCTGAGTCACACGAACCTACGCACCACCAATCTAACAAAATGCAATTTGATGACATTATTAAAATTACGGACGAAAGAGCTCAAACCTTAAGATTTACGGAAGATGACACACAACGAATATACTCGTTAATAGAGGAGTGTGAAACTGCATCATCAGGCATTGGATCAAAAGAAAGCAACATCAAACAGCTTCTTTACATGTCAAAGAAAATAGTCAATCAAAAATTACACGCAAGCACGCTAATACATTACCACAAAGTTCAAAGAATCCCCGAGGGTTACGTATCTCGCTCAAATCGACACTATGCAAAAACAATTCAAAATTCACGGAAAGATGGCAAGCAGTATTGAATAAGTGTTCTCTCGACCTCATATTACTAATTGTGGAAGAACTGGCCAAACTAATTGATGACTTAAATAAAGAAACACAACAATTAAAACAGGACATAAGTAAAATGCTAACAACAGAAGAAATGGATGACATGCTAAAAGACATCACTAAACAATTGGAGTCATACACAAAAGAAATTAACGAAAGAAAAATTAGGAAATTCAAACGTGACACGCTTGATTACAAGCTTGGAGAAGTTTATAACTGGGCCGATATATACGCAAGGAAACGTCAACAAAATTACTCATCAAACAGACAATCTGATGAAACATCATCTTCAGATGACTCTCAATCCAGGAGACAACCACCGAGACCTCAACCCCCAAGAAAAACACAAGAGCAACCAACCACATCCAGTGGCTCAAGCAAAAATGGGAATTCTTTTTTGGAGAGAGGCCAAAAATCAACCGAAGAACCAGGAGGGGCAAAAGGTCAAATACCGGAAGACTCAATCTCCAGAAACACCAGGAGTCAAAACCCTTAGTTATAAACTTATCTAACCAACCAATATCAAATGCTAAAATAAAAGTTTTACAAAAAGGAACTACATTTGTATCAACCTTCCACTCAAAACTTTTGGATACTCAAATATGCATTTACAAATTCATGAGAAAGTTACGTTTGAGGCATTTTTTCAGCAATGTCGTCCAAACCACAGAAGAACCTCCTAAGGATACCTTAAAGGGTCTCAGAAACAAATGTAAATTCATCCCTCCGGTAAGCCACAAAGTTCTAGACGCATATGAAAAGGTCATAAGTAAAGAAATAGAGAAACTTTACAAGCAGCCCAAATCAAAAATCTCCAACCTCTCAAACAAAGAGCGGAACATTTTGAAAAAAACTAGCAGAAAATCCTGAAATTACCATCCGTCAAGCAGATAAGGGAGGTGCTCTCGTCAGTCTAAACACTGAATACTATGAAAACCAAGTCAACGAACATGTCAATGATTCAAACATCTACTACAAAACGGATACAGATCCTACGAAAGAATTTACCGATATTCTGTCCTCACTCATAAATCGCACAATGGACTCAGGTGTAATTGGACTCAAAGAAAAACAATACCTCATCAAAACTAATCCATCGGTACCATATATATACATGATACCAAAGGTACATAAACATCCCACCAAACCTCCATGTTTGAGCAATCGTGTCCACAGTCAACTCCATCCACGAGCCCATTGGAAAGTACATCGACCGACATTTACAACCTTTGGTACAATCCATGTCTACTTATATCAAAGACACCACTCACTTTTTAAACATTCTCGAGGACCAGAAAGGTTCCTTCACCAATGAAATGATACTGTGTACTATTGACGTTCAGTCGTTATACACCTCAATCACGCACAATCTTGGTTTGGATGCAACTGCGTCATTTCTCATGACTTCGGAAATGGAAGAAGGCTTGAAGTTGTTCATCATGGAACTTTTAAATTTCACTTTATACCACAGTTACTTTTCATGGAAGGAATCATTTTACATTCAAAGCTCAGGTACTTCTATGGGCAATTGTGCCGCACCGGCCTACGCAAATCTTTTCATGTATAGGTTTGAATTGGACAACATTCTGAGCAATGAACAGTGGTCAAAAAATCTCGTAACATACAAGAGATATATTGATGACATGGAAGGGCACGCAAATGGAGCTAGAACAAGCCATCAAAAATCTGAATGAGGTCAACGACCGGATTAAATTCACCCACAACATACAAAGAGACAATTTACCATTCCTAGATGTTTTCATCCAGAAAACCCAAAACAAACTCGAAACCAGTGTTTTCACTAAAAAAACGGACAGAAACAACCTTCTACACTTCGCCAGTTTCCACCAATATTCTCTAAAAAAACATTTACCATACTCACAACTTCTACGAATAAAGAGGATCTCTTCCACCACTGAATCATTGAATCAAAGCACACAAATCTGCATTGACAAATTCCAGGAGCGAGGGTACCCTATGGAGATTCTAGAAGAAGCCAAAAACAAAGTATCCATAACTGACAGAACATCTTTACTACAAACTCTACCCAAGCCCAGAGATGAAGAAAGAATGGTATTTGTTTCAAAGTATTCCACTGAAAGCACCAAAATCAAGAAAATCATATTGAAAAACTGGTCTTTATTGACACTAGAGGAAGATTTCAGAAATATCTTTCATCAAAATCCACGATTCGCTTTTCAAAGATCTTTAAACATCAAAGAGATACTAAACAAAAACCACAAAGCGGTAGCAACATATACAAAGGAACGTTACCTTGCCACAATTGTGGTAACTGCAACGCAATCATAAAAGGAACAGAAATCAAACATCCGAGTCAAGGATTTTCTATCAAACTGAGAGTTACAGCAACGTGTGACAGTCGGAACTTGATTTACTTAATCAAATGCCCTTGTGGCTTGGATTACGTGGGAAAAACTGAAAGGAAAATAAAAACACGTATGATCGAGCACAAAAGTAACATTCGAACCAAGCAAACAAAATCTCCCCTGGCGTCACATTTCAACAATCAAAATCATTCTCCCAGTCAAGTTCGCTTTCTAGTGTTGGAACTAGTCCCGGTTCTACCTGGCAGAGACAATACCCAACATTTATTAAGAAGAGAAATATTTTGGATTTCGCATCTGAATACGGCACAACCGAAAGGGCTCAATGAGCGTGTGGACTTTAATTGCTTCTTGTAAATAGTTACATCATTGTTTGAACTTTATTGAACAATGCGTGCCACAAAATTGTTGAAAAAAAACGGCTAATGTGTTTTAATGGACTGTACACAGAAAGCACACACATGCTGTTTTTCATAAGGACTTGGTAAGGTATTCACCCTTCTTCACCAGAGGAACCGTGTTTATTACCAATTTGTGCTCTCGATTGATTATGAGTATTTGACATGTTATATATTTAAGTTTTTGACTTATGGAAATTGTATCATTTTGACATCCGAGTAGTCGCTTTAGCCAGTGTACACATTCACATAGATTCCACACATCACGTTCTCTTACCTCTACTATTTCTTTTAATTAAGCACTTTGAGTTCTCATGTTTAACGTTTAGAAACTACACAGTGTCGTTTTTAGTTTCTCATTCTAACTTATCATTTCCGGGCCGGGAAGGTTACACATCCGACTCCGGTTTAAAACCCCGCCAAACACTTCCCCAAACATACGGCAGGAAGACCATGGTGTTTTCAGGAAACGCCAGACTTTAGGTGAGTGCTCAGCAACTTCACATCTCGTTGAATTGCGTATCTATTTTTGTTTGATATCGGCGTATAAAACTGAACCGACATGGTTCTTTTTTCAGAGCAAAATTTATTGACCCGAGCAAAACACAGATTACGCCCTAACCTGATGGTGGCTTTCTACATATTCAGGTACGACCATTACGGTAACCACCGACTTTACACACATTTTCCGATAGACCAAATTAAAAAAAAAAAACGTTTCATTTACCACAGGTTAGCTGTCTTGGGTTTACGTGCACCGACTTAATATTGACTATACACTTCCTTCAACGAGGAAGGTATGTTTGGCTCACTTTTAATTTTTTAGATTTGTTCGCAGAATATTCTTAGAGTGTCTGTTTTTTCCGTTTCATTCACATTTTAAGACACTGTTTTACTTTAACATTGAAGGCATGAGATTGAGTCATTTCTTTTATGCACTTTGTTTTTTTGTACTGTTGATAAGTAGTGTGGGTATACACTACCGAAAGACCAGTAACATCTTGTGTACACTTATGAGAAATGCGTTTTCATGTTTCATTAAGTCACTGTTTACTGATGTAAGTTATTCAAACATGCTTGTGTATAGGTGTAATATCACACCATTAGTACCATTATGATTCTTGACATGCAATGTATTACGAGTATATTACAATTGTGTTTCATCTTTTTGTAGAACATCAATGCCCCTGAAGAAGGACAGCATTGCCCGAAATGCATTGGGCCAATTATAACTTTGATTTACGAAATATGTGAAGGACTAAGAATTGAAATATTCAACGTTACAAATAAAACTTTGTTTTGAAAGAAAACTACAAGTTCAAAGGAATTTTTTCATCCAGTGTGCGTCGGGGGTCACCATTCCCGACTGGAATGGCGCTATCATAAGTATTATAGTTAAGGCCATGGACGACGGTGGCTATGTCAGAGTGCCGTGTTTGGCGCACAGTATTAACATAGTGGTGCAAGCCTTCTTGAAAGCAGAAGAGCCAGTCGTCAAAGTACTGACCACCTGCCGAAAAATCTGCACCCATTTCAACCATTCTTTTAAGGCCCGGAAGCAGCAGAGGGGCCTTCAATATGAACGTAAACTTCCAGTCAAAGGACTAATCCAGGAGGTGGCAACACGTTGGAACTCAACCTTTTACATGCTTGAGCGTCTGTCTGAGCAGTGGGAGGTAATACATGAGTTTGTCTTTAAATTGGGTGCTACTCACAAAGACTTGATGCTAGAGTTGGAGGAATGGAAGCTACTTGCAAGCCTGACAGACATGCTTCGTCCTTTTGAGCTCTTCACGTGTGAAGTCAGCAGGGAGGACTGCTCTTTGAGCAAAGCTATCCCATTGTTGCGCATGCTAGAGCACCAACTGAAGGAGGTGTCTTCACCGTTCCGAGATGATGGTGAAAAGCGTGATGCATATGGTTTGGCGCAGAAGTTATTACGGCGCCTCCTTGACAATGAAAGGCTTAAAAAGATACATACAGAACAACATTACATTTGTGCCACTATTCTCGATCCACGGTACAAAAAGGCAGTGGTCAGCAAATCATTCATTCCTTTTGATGAAGCAGATGTTTCAAAGTACAAACATTGGCTAGCTGTGTCAGCCAGGCGGTTCGAAAAAGATCGGCAGAAAATTCAAGGAGGCAGCATAAGTACAACTGAATCAGCAGGCCATCCGGCGTCAAGTTCCACTTTTCACTCTGTGGCCGAAAGGAGTCACTTTCCCTCACAGCCGTTAACGACACCAGCAACCATATCATCATCCTCACCTGCACCAGGCCACACACCAATATTGTCAGAAGGGGATTGGCTAACTCAGCAAGGGTTAGCTCGGTCCACTGATGAAAAGGTCGCAGATGGTGCGCAAAGTGGATCAACCCTGGAGAACCTTGAGTCGGTGGTGCAGGCCTATCTGGATGACCCAACAGATGTCTGTCATAATGAGAACCCATTGGGATATTGGTATACGAAAAGCTCAAAATGGCAACTGATCACCAACCTGGCACTGAATTATTTGTCTTGCCCACTCGCAAGCGTGTCTCCTGAACGTGTTTTCAGTGCTGCTGGTGCCAATGTTACTTCAAAAAGGACCCGCCTTTTGCCCAAAAATGTGGAGAGGTTAACAATAATCAAGATGAATCAGCAGTTCATACCACCCGATTACAAAATATGTGAATGCGCGCAGGAAGAAGAGGACACCGACTTAGGTGATGATGACGACGTCTCAATTCATAGACTTGGAGGACGAGCTCTGCTTCCCTGACAACGAGGACTGAAAATGACTTCCTTTTTTTCCGTACTTATTCACTTTATTCCTGTGTGTCTTTCTTTGTTTTGCTACTTTTACCACAACAAAACTCTAATCAACTAATCACAATAAGTCCATCATCAGCACTGTCTTCATCTTATTTTCCGTATTGATTTGAAGGTGCCGCAGTCTGCATTCAGATGTTCACAAGTTCACAACTCAATCATGCTCCTCTATCCTCCTCCTCCAGACTCCCCCTATCCATTTGCCTCAAGGCAGATGGATGGATTATGGAGAAAAAACACACTTTGTCTTCGTAGACGTGTCCCCTCAAGTGGGACTGAAATAACTGACTGACTACATGCTTGCTGATTGTTGACAGACCTGCTTCTGAAATTTACAGGAGCGGCTGCCCTGTGGGCCCTCGCTTTCCGAAGAAGATGCGGACATAAAGTAGAACAGGTAATTAATAATGAGAAGATGGCATGCAGTGGACAGCAATGGCTGTCTGTCTCTGTTGAAACCAATTGCTGTTTGTTTTTTGTGAACAGCGCAGTTTGCCATGTTTTCAATATGCCAGTATTGCAGGTTTTTGGGTTTATTTGGGTGTGTTCTAGATTTGCGGTGCTGGTTATGGGGGTCTGGGAGCACTGCTGGCACAGTCTAATGTTGATTGCATTTGTTTTTCAGGAAATTCATGGTGGAAAAGGGGAGTTAGTGCCTAGCTGCACAGCGCATTTGGACTGAATTCCACGTTGGCCCGAAAGTTGCTAAGTTTCACTTTTTTAGGTTTTGCTTTTTGGCTGTTTGGGATTCTTCTACTTGTTTCCACCTGGGCTGATGGGTCTGGGGGCATTGCTGGGAAGGTTTAATACCGGATAAAAGTGTTTTGGAGAAAATCAGAGTTGATAAAGATTTTGCCTTTTTGCTCACTATCATGTTTTCGGGAGCCTGTTTGGGGGGGTTCCTGGTGTTTGGGGGTGGGTTTTGGGGTCTGGGAGCACTGCTGGGTATCGATACTTTTGATTGCAAGAGGTTTGAAGCAAATCCATGGTGGCAAAGGGGAGTCAGGGCCTAGCTGCAGAGCGCACGCGGAGTGATTTTGGAATTTTGCCTGCAAATTTCTAAGTCCCCACTTTTGTATATTTGCTTTTTGTCTCTTTGGGGGTCTTCTACTTGTTTCCGCCTGGGTTGACGGGTCTGGGGCCGTTGCTGGGAAGGTCTAATACCGGATGAAAGTGTTTTGGATGAAATATAAGGTAAAAAAGCTTTTCACTTTTTATTGTTTTTGCTATTTTTCGTGTTTTTGGGGGCCTGGTTGGGGGTTCCTGGTGTTTGGGGGTGGGTTTTGGGGTCTTGGAGCAACGCTTGGTATTGATACTTTTGATTGCAAGTGGTTTGAAGAAAATCCATGGTGGCAAAGGGGAGTTAGGGCCTTGCTGCAGAGCGGGCGCGGAGTGATTTTTGAAATTTGCCTGAACATTTCAGTCCCCATTTTTGTAGTTTTGCTTTTTGGCTGTTTGGGGGTCTTCTACTTGTTTCCGCCTGGGTTGACGGCTCTGGGGCCATTGCTGGGAAGGTCTAATTCCGGATAAAAGGGGTTTGGAGAAAATCCATGAGGAAAAAGTTTTTGCCGTTTCTGACATTTCGCTCAATTTAGCGTTTTCGGGGACATGTTTGGGGGGCTTCCTGGTGTTTGTGAGTGGGTTTTGGGGTCTTGGAGCAATGCTGGGTATGGATACTTTTGGTTGCAAGAGTTTTGAAGCAAATCCATGGTGGCAAAGGGGAGTCAGGGCCTAGCTGCAGAGGGCGCGCGGAGTGATTTTGGAAATTTGCCTGAAAATTTCAAAGTCCCCATTTTGTAGTTTTGCTTTTTTGGCTGTTTGGGGGTCTTCTACTTGTTTTTCCCTGGGTTGACGGCTCTGGGGCCATTGCTGGGAAGGTCTAATACAGGATAAAAGTGGTTTGGAGAAAATCCATGCTGAAAAGCCTTTTGGCACTTTTTGTAACTTAGGGTTCTTTAGGATTAGCACTAGCAGCAGTATTCCATGTGTTTGGGGGTGTTCTAGATTTTTGTAACTGGGTTCTGGGGTCTTAGAGCGCTCGTGGGAATGTGTAATTGTGGTTGCAAGTGGTTTGAAGAAAATCCATGGTGGGAAAGGGGGGATTTGGCCTAGTTAAAGAAAGCGTTTGCCACTATTCTTAACTTAGGGCTCGTTAGGGTTAGCAGTATTGTATTGCATGTGTTTGGGCGGGGGTTATAGATTTTTACGACTGGTTGGGGTCTTGGAAAACTTGTTGTAATGTCTAATTTGGATTGCAAGTCGTTTGAAGATAATCCATGGTGGGAAAGGGGGTTTTGGGCATACTTTCTGAGTGCGCTTTGACACGATTTGAAATTAGGCCTCTGTGAGGTAGCAGCAGTATTCTGCACATTTTTGGGAGGGTGTTCTAGATTTTGGGGATTGTCATCTCTGAAAGTGATAGTATAATTTTTTGCACTACACAGCGTGCCCTACATATTTTTTTCTCTGAGGTGTCTTTAACACTTACTGTTGTGTTTTTCCATCATCAATTACAGGCAGGCTTTTACCCTGTGCCATCGATGTACTACTCAGGCTTACAATTAGCGATCCGCAAATCTGCATCAGGCAGGCAGTGGACAGTGTGTCTGGTCACCAAGATTGATCGACGGAACATCCAATGGAATGAAGGAGTACTGCGAATCAGAGGAATTGCTGGATGCATCGACTTCACAAATGCAACGGGACAACAACAAAAATTAGTAACAGTATCCAAAATTCTCCTTATCTTTTAAATGATAATGTTGTGAACTTGAACTTACTTCTACGAGTGTGACTCTGTGCGTTTGTTTGATCTCTGCTTCAAATTCATCCCTCCCTCCAGAAATTTGATACATCTTTGCTATGTTTAACACTAATTTAATGTTCCAAGTGTTTATTCTCTCCGAGGGCAGAGAGGCAAGTGAAATTGCGTAATGACTGCAGCCCTGTACTGTCAACTTGTTTCTTCGTAGTTACTAGTAAGTTGCAGTGAGTAGTAGTACTACTTTTCAGTAACCTAACCATCCATTTAGTACTTCTGGCATGCAGTAGTGCACTTCCTTTATGTCCCTTTCAAGATTTATCAATATCTTCTAATCCAAAGATTTGTTTCTCTTCATTTGTTGTTTGACTGTCCATGCTGTGTTTTTTTTCCTCTCTACCAAACTTTCCCAAAAACCCCCATTACCATCCAATTTTCAAACCCTAACCCTCTTCCCCCGGGCTGTGTGGTATTTCATTGAGGTGTGACTGACAACAACAATAAATTCCACACACTTGCTGGGAAGGATAAGGTCAAAGCAACCAGAAGTTCATGTGCGCCATTGTGGATTGATAAGAACATCCTCACCCAACACGACGTGAACAATGAAATGATTAATGCTTACCTTATGTTGGCACTGCTTAGGCTACAATTTAGGGCACTGTTCTGTACCGTACTATCTATTGTACAGTTTCTAATGCTACGCTCAGGCCACTCAATGTTTAATTTCCTCTTTTTTTCATATGGTGATACTGCCGGTGTATACCACTACTGCTACCAGCACAACAATGATATTGTATCTGTCGAGGATTCAAGTCAACAACCAACCTTATTCACCAACCGTGATTCACAAATCCCAGGTAAGATAAGCATATTGGAGAGGTAGTAGAATAATGGGCTAGGACTAAGTTGGGAGGAGAGCAGAGACTGACAGTATTACTAGTAAGGTACAGTAGTAGGGCTACTGAATTGACTAACTCGGTTACTTGCATTTTGGTACATTTCAGGACAAGATGTTTCATTCATGCTGGTAAGTTTGAAAAACCAAACATCCAGTAACCACCGCCAACCCCCACACAAAATAATATGAGCGCGTATACTGTGTTTTGGAATGAAAATTATAATTATTAAGAAACATAAATTATGGATGTTGTTGTCACAAAAATAAAATAAATTACCCCAACTCACCCCCCTCCCTAACCAAACCAATGTCCAAAAATCAAAAAGTACCCTTTCCCAAAAACCCAATTCCCACCTCCCAACAGTCTTTAAAAATGGGGCAAGGGACACTCACTTCCTCTGGTGGCGTAGTGTGGACAGCTGGTGCTGCACGTCCCACAGCTCTTTGCGGAGGTCCCGGAGCTGGCGCTGATGTTTTTCGGCCAACCGCTCCAGTTAGTCCACTCGCTTTCGGAGGCGGCGCTGACGTACCATCCAGCCTCTGGGGGGGCAGCTGTTGTTTTTGCTGCTGTGCGGCGGCGGCGGAAGGCTGTCGGGCCATGGCTCCGTTTGGCTGGAGGATTGTGGCTGGTGGACCCGGGGGCAGTGGAGGAGGATGTACTGGTGGTTGTTGTAGTGTCCTCCTCATGCTCCCGAGCCCACAACTGTTGATACTCGACACAAATAGCCTCCAGCTTACGGGCCCTGGCCCGGACAGCCATCTCCTTACGGGTGAGCTTTTTTGGAGCAGCATTTATGAAAAAAGAAAGAAATATACTGTAGCCAATAGTCTTTAACATAAAGTCAAAATAATTCAACAGAAAGTTGACACTCAGTAACACCAGCATCAGTAACACCAGCAAGTAGCAAACACAGTATAACATTTTGAAGATAACGGACCAGGTTTTTTTTGATTGTCGATCCACAACTGGCGCCTCCCGTATGTGACATTATTTATAATTTCTAACCACTATTTTGAGGGTGCTTCAGATAGGAGGAAGAACCTAAACCTCCAATTAGGACCAAGATCCAAACATAATTGATACAACAGGTATCTATCTGTGTACACGTCGCCTTTTACAGAGTAAATGCTGTAGGTAATCAAACAACACAACCAATAGACAAACTATGTGGAAGTAGTCTTGATAGAAGTTTTTCTTCAATTCAGATTTTATTTTTATCCACCACGCCCAGCCAACACGTGTTTCATCAGGGCTAGTAGCCCACGACTACATCAGGGCTCCCGCAGGCAGCGGTTCCAAAGCTTTTGCCACAATGGCTAGCTGCTCTCAGCCGCTTCCAATTCCGACCCGGCTACCGGGTACTGTGTAGGTTCTCGCTGATTCGTCTCAGGTGTCTCAGCTTTAGAGCGTCTCCGCGTGTAAACTGTAAATGACTTCCGCATTTACACGCGGAGACGCTGGAAAGCAGTGCGGCTTAACCTGCCGCTCACACAGATACTCCTATGGTGTGTCGCATCTATGGTATTAACCATCACACGGACGGCTGAGACGAATCAGCAAGAACCTCCACAGTACCTTGTAGCCGGGTCGGAATTAGAACCGGCAGAGAGCACATAGCCATTGTGGCAATAGCTTTGGAACCGCTGCCCGCGGGAGCCCTGATGAAGTTGTGGGCTACTAGCTCTGACGAAACACATGTTGGCTGGGCGTGGTGGATAAAAATAAAATCTGAATTGAAGAAAAACTTCTATCAAGACTACTTCCACATTGTTTATCTATTGGTTGTGTTGTTTGATTACCTACAGCATTTACTCTGTAAAAGGCGACGTGTGCACAGATACCTGTTGTAACAGTATAACATTTTGGCATGTATCTTTCCGCCATCTTTGTAAGCCTGTGACCTTACCGGGAGTTTCAGGAATTCCACTAGCAGCACTAGGAATGGGCTCACTACTATATATATAGTCAGAGAGTCCTAAAAAAGGCCTTTTTTTACTTTTTTTCTCTTGGGTTGCAAAATAAATCACTGGTACGTGAACTTGTGCTAGCCGCCATAATGGCAGCTCACTCAGCTTTCACCCAAGAAATACAGACACAGGCCATGATGATGCAGACTTGCAGTACTTTAAGCAGTACATGCATGTGGGGATCTGAATGTCTTACTTTTCTATAGGGGTGACACTGCCACTGGCCATACTTCTTCCACTCAGCGTCTGTTCTACTACATCATACACCTCTGCTATTGACGAGGAGGATAAAGAAGATAACATCCATGCTTCGAAAGTACGTCTATAATTCTTCCTAATGTCTCAAATGTACCAAAATTTCTTTTTGTCAAAAACCAACTAACACCCTTTTCATTATATTTTGGAAACCGCTGTCTTCTTATGTTGAATTGCATTCAACAAAACCATTCTTTACAGTCATAAATTATAAGACTCACTCGTCCTTCGTTTCACCCTTCTTTAACTTTTCATTCTTCACATCCCTAAACTTCATCTGATATGGCTTGGCTTCACAATAAAAATTTGCCAGCTGAGTTGAAGTGAAATATAGGGGGCCATTGGTTACCAGAGAATTACCGCTGCTAATGCTATTAAAAGTCAAGGTTGACTGTCTCCTCCGTGATAGCCCAAAAAGTAGTTCTAAATTAGTAAATGTTCTTGACAGTACAGTGTACTTATACTAGTGTACTGTATACTACTGTACAGTACATCATACACTCCTCTGCGAGGCTACTCAAAAAAATTTCAATAAGTAAGGAGTATAATAACTTACCACCGTCCGCCGCCGCTGAGTCTTCCCCCCCAGCTCCTCCTGTTGGCGCCGCCGCATCCTGAGTGGACCCCTTCGCACTGCTGGCCCCGGCACTGGTGGTCATATGTGCCGCGTCAGATGTTGTGACATCTAGGAAAAACATGTCGTATTTTCAGATGCCATACACAACCCCCTATTTTGTCTCGTAACGGAAGAAAATGTTACATAACACATTTTTTTATTACTGGGATTGAAAAAAAGTAACAGTTTTGGGGAGGGTGTTAACCTTTTATATGCTTATTCCATTAAATGCTACACTTCTTGTTATGACAACTGATGAATGCTTGCTTAACGGGCACCATTTTTCTCATTACAGAAAGAAGATTCCATTGCCCTTCTGCCAGACAATTTACCAACTACTACTAAGTCATCACCAGCAGTACTTTAAGTACTTTAAAGAAGGTGGGGGCTCCCGCACAGTTATTCTAATAATTTCACGTGTCTGTTAAATTTTAATAATTTTGAGTCATACTAATTTCATTCATGGGAATGTTGTTGCAACTTTAACGTCATCTTCATCCATCTGAATACTACGCTATTAAAAATAAAGAAATAGTGTTTTCATTTCTTAAAACTTTAAAACTAACAAACACTGTGTGGTTTTTGTGTATGAGTGAGTGAGCGGAAAGGTTCGAACTACTGCACTTGGCAGTCATGTTTCAGTGACTCAGATAGGCCGGGACTTGGAGGTGGTCTTCTTCTGTTCTTCTGGGTCATAAAATCATTGGTCAGACATTCTAGATAGTTGGCCATGGGATTGGGGGTTCAACTTCGGTTCGGACTAAGATATGTCAAAAGTCGAACTGCACCTATCATCTTGTACATACTTCTTTGTGTGCAGAATAGTCCCTGAAACACTAGCGGTATGGGATGTGCTCCTCTCAAATCAAAAAAGAACACTGCTACCTTTTACTTGGTGTAAACAATTACATTTTGTTGTTGCAAATTGTCAAAGCACTTACATTAAGAAGACTGGAATGGACAGCAAGGGCAACCCAGAGGACTGCACTCAGTGCCTAGAGCTATTGCTGTATCAGAGTTTTGTTTCACACCGTTTGCCGAATGGGCAAGCTTAGCTACCTACACAGACCGACTCATAATTGTAAATAGTAGTTGCACTGAGAGTGATGGTAGAGGCAGGATAAGAATGTAGAAAGTAGTCTACATTAGAAGAAGATCAAAGACTATGTTGTAAAACATAGAATTATTAGGAACGAGTTTATAATGAATAGGAGCTGTAAAAGTTAGGGAAGTATAAGTATTAATATAACAATAAAACAACTTACTGGGGCCAGCAGAAGAGCCTGCAAGGGACTGCTCCTGTCCAACTTCTGCCACCGGAGTCTCTGTCGCCGCCGTCGCCTTGCCCCTGGGAGTTGCTGGTGATCATGAAATAAAGAAACACAACATGGATGGTTGTTTTTTGGGAAATATTTGATTTCTTTGTACTCAATCTAAAATGATGTCGGTGGAAACAAATCAACATCAATTGCATCTGATCTGGTCAACTAAGAGGGTAGTAGTATAGTATTGCAGGATTCGCAGACCGTCTAATAGGAAAGTTATGTAATTCACTAACTACATCAACAACAAAAAGGTTCTACTACGACTGCCATCACTCAGCAGCACGATACGTCGCGTGACAGACACAGTCCGTCATCATGATTGCAGACCACTAACAAATGTCCGAGAACAAGTAATAAATAATATAAATATACTCAACGTATTAATCCACCACTATCTCTTCAAAGTGGCAGCAGCAGGAGTACAAAGAAGGACTAGACTTGAGTCTACTGTCTCTAGCATTACATAGTAATGCTCTCAAATGACTAAAAAGTTGCAAACAAGTAAGCATAGTAGCAACGCCAATAACCAGGCGAGCACCTGCAATGACAGAAGCTATTTAAACATTAATTTACCTGCAATGTAATCTAATCAGCAGCATTCGTACTCTTCAGGAAAAAAATAGATTAGCAATATAACAGAGCAGAAGGAAAAAAAGTAGTTATTAAATAGCTACTTACCAAGCCCAGGGATCTCCACACCGAGCAGGTTGAGCATGTCATGCTCCCGGTCCAAGATGTCACTCCACCGGTGCGTCACTTGCTGGTAGGTGCGCGGGACCCCAGACTCTTTACACATGCGCCGGCACACCTTCTCCCACAGCTGGCGACGCTCCCGGAGGATGTAACCGGAAGCAATCCGCCCACCTGCTGCCACGGTCTTAGGGAGGTGGACCTGGACAAAAACCATCAAGGCGGCCACCTCCACCGCAGAAAAGATCTCCGTGGGCTGCACTTCCTCCCCCCTCCAACGCCCGCAATGGAGCCGGGTACGTGGTGTTGGGCCCTTCCCCTTGCCCTTGTCGCCTCCCTTAGCCATGGTCCTGGGCACAAGAAGAAGGAAAGAAGAATAGGTGTGAAAAAATTAAGAGAGAAAGCGAAAGAAATAAAGTAGGTAATAAAGTAACAAAAGTAAAAAAAACACAAAATATAGATGTAGGAAATTGAAGAGAGAGATAATAAGCAAAAAAAAAAAAGTTCAGAAAAACATAGGATTACAAAGATGTAAGGTGGATAGAAAGGTAGCATGCCCAAAACCATAGCAGTGAATGAAAAACAAGATGGCCGCACCCATAGAGGACTGCTTGGGTAAGTTCGCGCGATATTTCCCCCGCAAGCACACAAAAAAGCCCACAAATACGTAATTGTGCGCCGCATACGACGCGAGCATGCAACGAGCGCCCGGAAACGGAAACACATCACGCAAACAAGATGGCTGCGCCCATACACGACCGCATGGGCAATCTCGGGGTCGGTGCGCTGCAAGCGGTCCGAGAATAAGCAAAAAAACGCCCGAACACGCAAAAAAAAAGAAAACCGCCCGAACACGCAAAAAAAAAGAGAAATCAGCAAATTCGCACGAATTTGCGGATTGCAAGTTCGATTTCGCGTCCCGCAAATCTCACGAAATGGCAGAAAAACAAACTTTGGAAAACTGAAAGCACTTAGCAGGTGCAAAAGTTAAAGCTAATTTGTAACCATTCCCTGTAGTGATATCTGAGGGGCCCCTCCAAAGTTCAGTTGCCTACTTTCAACTATTCCCTGACCCTGCTCTGACCCTCAAAGCAGGGTCAGAGAATAGTTACAAGTATGGCACAATGCTCCTGTAAAAAAAATAACTGCAAAAGGAAGGTCTTACATCTAAGGAAGCAGGTGCCAGACTTGAAGCACAAATTCATTGACTCATTACCAGCCCCAAATTAATTCATCTCAGTTGAGGCTGAGAAGGTGTGCTTTGCTTTCCCCCCATAATCTACTGTGATGAACAAGAGGGTGGTAGTGGTGAGCCATGGGGGGCTGTGATAAACCAGAGGGGGGCAGTGAGGATCCAGAGGGTGGCAGTGATCAACCAGAGGGTGGCAGTAATGAACCAGATGGTGGCACTGGTGAAGCAGGGTGTGGCAGTGATGATCCAGAGGGAGGCAGGGATGAACCAGAGTATGGCAGTGATCAACCAGAGGGTGGCAGTGATGAGCCAGAGGGTGCTGTGATAAACCAGAGGGGGACAGTGATGATCCAGAGGGTGGCAGTGGCAAACCAGAGGGTGGTAGTGATGAGCCAGAGGGTGGCAGGGATGAACCAGAGGATGGCAGTGATCAACCAGAGGGTGGCAGTGGCGAACCAGAGGGAGCACAAGCATTAAACAAAGAACACAGTATAACATACAATAAGATGCACAATTATGCATAGGCAAGGTGGCCACTCAAACCATATATTAAGAAAGTGGTATAAGTATCACGTCACGAACAGTGAACAGGCCTAGGGCCTAGGGAATTGCTGGGCCTACACTGGACTAACGAAGGTTAGGACATAGGAGGCCCACAGGATGCAAGTGCAGTGTCTATAGGCAAACGTGTTTACCATACAAGTCAATGGTGCGTAAAAATCTGAAAGTTATAGGTTTAGGAGTCTTCCGACTGGACTAGAACTTAGCCACTAAAAAGTAGGACACTAGAGGTATAAACCACTATAGGAGCACCGGTGTAATCTCGTTACCTCACCAACAGGAAGGGGGTGCATAGGTGCCAAAGTGCGTCGGGTTTCTGCGTGGAGTTCTAGGGAGCCTGGAGGTAAATATGCTGCAGGCCGCCAGGAGAGAAGAGTCTGATTGGATCCAAGGGTGGATCAAAGATGTAGAGTACCTGAAAGCAGAGGGGACAGAGTCTAGGTCACTAGCCAGTGACCAGGATGGAACCAGGACGGAACCAGGCAGTGTTGGGTTGCGATCAGGTGCTGTTGAGTAGTTTGTCTCCACTGCCACGTGGACCAGGAAGGATTGAACATGACCAGCTGGTAGACACAAACTGTCCCACAAAGGCTCTTGCTGTCGGCGGTGTCGGTTCTCGAATTGGAGTCATAAAACCTTGGCAAATGCAACCCAAGCAGGACTCGAAGATGTCTTCAGGAGCGGACCGGGAAGGTCAGATTGATGGCTCCTTTTCAGGGGAGCTAGGGCCAGTCTGGAGCAACTAGACCAGCAGTGTAGTTTTGATGGATCATTGTCACAGAGGCCACTAGCCAACGGGCAACCAACCAGACAACGTGGCAAGCAGGAAAAGTGCAAAAGAGCCCCAAGCAGCACTCGGTGAGTGTGGAGGGGTGATCTTTAAAGTACAGGCTGCTTGGGGCTAGGGCTTCTCAAACCCCAAAGCACAGCATCTAGGGTGCCTTGGGAGCTGCACAGGAAGCACTTTGTCGACTCTTCAAGATGGCCGGTCCCACGTCTCTCGTCGCCTCCACGGGTCTCAGCTTTGCCAGGACTCTGGATCGGGCTGTTGGATGTCTGGGAGTCTGGGTCTTATTGATCTCTGTCGTTCGAGCTCTGGTGGGAGCAACGGCAAATAAAGTCTTGATGCGCTGATGGTGCCTGCTTGCACAGGGTGGCCACTCCTTGACCACAAAGGAGATTCTTCAGTCTTCCACGCCGAGTGGGATGTCGAAGGGTCCAGAGTTTCATTTCAAAGTTTCAGTCAGGATGATCTGGTTTGCATTGGCACAGCTCCTACCTTTATTCCAAATCTAGGGGCTGGATCTCCTGCTAGGTCCCTCCTATGGGTGGGACCCAGGAAGGGGGTGGTTACACCCCTTTCCCTTTGTTCAGTTTCACGCCAGAGCTGGGGCTGGAGAGCCCCAGCACCGCTTTGAACTGGACTTTGCATGGGACACCTTGTGTGCCCCAGGCAGTGTCTAGCTTCATTCAGCCCTCCCTGCCCCAATCCACAGCCTTGAACCAGAGGGTGGCAGTGATCAACCAGAGGGTGGCAGTGATGAACCAGAAGGTGGCACTGGTGAAGCAGGTGGTGGCAGTGATGATCCAGAGGGTGGCAGGGATGAACCAGAGGATGGCAGTGATCAACCAGAGGGTGGCAGTGATGAACCAGAGGGTGCTGTGATAAACCAGAGGGGGACAGTGATGATACAGAGGGTGGCAGTGGCAAACCAGAGGGTGGCAGTGATGAACTAGAGGGTGGCAGGGATGAACCAGAGGATGGCAGTGATCAACCAGAGGGTGGCAGTGGCGAACCAGAGGGTGCTGTGTGTGAGAAGTTGGCCTGGTATATGATGATCACTATTCTAGTGAGCACCATGTACCAGTCCAAACAACCCTTACGGTGATTGGTTGTAAGTCAACCTTATAGACCAGCTATCCTAGTGGTAGCATGGACAAAAGCAGTCTTAGGCTAAACTCAAGAGGGCATGTGAAACCAGCTGTTTTACCATATGCAATCCTTAAAATCCCAAATGAAAGGACAACACACAAATTATATATTATAAAATATATGTATGTATATCTAGAATAATCCCCTTGACTCTTTATGAGCACAGGAGCACAAGCGTTAAACAAAGAACACAGTATAACATACAATAAGATGCACAATTATGGATAGGCAGGGTGGCCACTCAAACCATATATTAAGAAAGTGGTATAAGTACGACGTCACGAACAATGAACAGGCCTAGGGCCTAGGGAATCGCTGGGCCTACACTGGACTAATGAAGGTTAGGACATAGGAGGCCCACAGGATGCGGGTGCAGTGTCTATAGGCAAACGCGTTTACCATGCAAGTCAATGGTGCGTAAAAATCTGAAAGTTATAGGTTTAGGAGTCTTCCGACTGGACTAGAACTTAGCCACTAAAAAGTAGGACACTAGAGGTGTAAACCACTATAGGAGCACCGGTGTAATCTCATTACCTCACCCACAGGAAGGGGTTGCACAGGTGCCAAATTGCGTCGGGTTTCTTCATGGAGTTCTATGGAGCCTGGAGGTAAAGATGCTCCAGGCGGCCGGGAGAGTAGAGTCCGGTTGGATACAAGGGTGGATCGAAAATGTAGAGTACCTGAAAGCAGAGGGGACAGAGTCTAGGTCACTAGCCAGTGACCAGGATGGAACCAGGACAGAACCAGGCAGTATCGGGTTGCGATCAGGTGCTGTTGTGTAGTTTGTCTCCACTGCCACGTAGACCAGGAAGGATCGAACATGGCCAGCTGGTGGACACGAGCTGTCCTACAAAGGCTCTTGCTGTCGGCAGTGTCGGTTCTCAAATTGGAGTCACCAAACCTTGGCAAATGCAACCCAAGCAGGACTCAAAGATGTCTTCTGGATCGGACCGGAAAGGTCGGATCAATGGCTCCTTTTCAGGGGAGCTAGGGACAGTCTGGAGCAACCAGACCAACAGTGTAGTTTTGATTGATCATTGTCACAGAGGCCACTATCCAACGGGCAACCAACCGGACAACGCAGCAAGCAGAAAAAGTGCAAAAGGGCCCCACGCAGCACTCGGTGAGTGTGGAGGGGTGATCTTTGAAGCTCAGGCTGCTTGGGGCTGGGGCTTCTCAAACCTCAAAGCTCAGCATCTAGGGTGCCTCAGGAGCTGCACAGAAAGCACTTTGTCAAATCTTCAAGATGGCCGGTCCCACGTCTCTCGTTGCCTCCACGGGTCTCAGCTTTGCCAGGACTGTGAATCGGGCTGTTGGATGTCTGGGACTTGTTGATCTCTGTTGTTCGAGCTCTGGCAGGAGCAACAGCAAAGAAAGTCTTGATGCGCTGATGGTGCCTGCTTGCACAGGGTGGCCACTCCTTGACCACAAAGGAGATTCTTCAGTCTTCCACGCCGAGTGGGATGTCGAAGGGTCCAGAGTTTCATTTCAAAGTTTCAGTCAGGATGATCTGGTTTGCATTGGCACAGTTCCTACCTTTATTCCAAATCTAGGGGCTGGATCTCCTGCTAGGGCCCTCCTATGGGTGGGACCGAGGAAGGGGGTGGTTACACCCCTTTCCCTTTTTCCAGTTTCACGCCAGAGCTGGGGCTGGAGAGCCCCAGCACTGGTTTGAACTGGACTTTGCATGGGACACCTTGTGTGCCCCAGGCAGTGTCTAGTTTCATTCAGCCCTCCCTCCCCCAATCCACAGCCTTGAACCAGAGGGTGGCAGTGATCAACCAGAGGGTTGCAGTGATGAACCAGAGGGTGGCACTGGTGAAGCAGGGGGTGGCAGTGATGATCCAGAGGGTGGCAGGGATGAACCAGAGGATGCCAGTGATCAACCAGAGGGTGGCAGTGATGAACCAGAGGGTGCTGTGATAAACCAGAGGGGGACAGTGATGATCCAGAGGGTGGCAGTGGCAAACCAGAGGGTGGCATTGATGAACCAGAGGGTGGCAGAGATGAACCAGAGGATGGCAGTGATGAACCAGAGGGTGGCAGTGATGAACCAGAGGGTGCTGTGATAAACCAGAGGGGGACAGTGATGAACCAGAGGGTGCTGTGATAAACCAGAGGGGGACAGTGATGATCCAGAGGGTGGCATTGGTGAACCAGAGGGTGGCAGTGATGAACCGGAGGGTGGCCGCGATGAACCACAGGGTCGCAAACAGGCTGGACACGTAGAAAAAACATGGTCGTGACCTTTGCGGCCACACAAGTAAGTTCGCATGCTCGCGAAATGGCAAAAACAGAAAATTAGCAAATTTGCACGAATTCGCGAATTTTGCGGATAGCGAGTTCGTTTTCGCACCAATTCGCGGATCGCAAATTCGCAAATTTCGCCCATGATTAGTCATGACTGGAT